>NC_089847.1:28126431-28131431 GCF_035609145.1 Eleutherodactylus coqui | reverse complement strand
GAAGAAAAAGAAGAAGAGAAAGAAGAAGACTTAAGAGGGCTTTTAGGGCTCTTAGCCAGTGTTCTACACAACTTTTAGGCAAAATTGGTGAAGTTCAGGTTCAGTTCAAACTAATTTGGATCAAAACAAACTTTTTGCCCATATTCCGCAAACCAGCTGAACCCAACTTGCGAAAAGTTGGCTCATCTTTACTAAAAACCACAATCCTTTCAAAAGAGTTGTCAAGTAACCAATCAGTCAGGGGCGTAACTATAGAGGATGCAGGGGATGCGGTCGCACCCGGGCCCAGGAGCCTTAGGGGACCCATAAAGCCTCTCTTCTCCATATAGGGAACCCAGTACTTTGAGTAAAGCATTATAGTTGGGGGCCCTGTTACAAGTTTTGCATCGGGGCCCGGGAGAGCTTCAAGTTATGCCTCTGCAATCAGTCTTAACTCACTCAGGTCTTTATCTCATGGTAGAATTGCCACTGAACTAAGGAAGGCAAAAAGGACCAAGTAGACCATTACAAAAACTAGTACAGTAGGAGAAAATAAACCTAGAAGTACAGTAGCATGTCCTATCCTTGGGTGCTCCCTCGATACGCCTTGCATCCCTCATTGTTTTCAATGGGGCCGGCACAGCATCACACGGCGTGCTAGGTGCACCCGAGTGCGAAGTAAAGTTTACCCGTTGAAGACAATAGGAAATACTCTGCGATTCTTTTAGCCGCAGTGGAGGATCGCTACTTCTCCGAAGTGATGTGAGGCGGTTTTAACACTACAACGCCTCGTATCCGCGGGAATATCGCATGTTGGCGAGTGTGATATTGGACCGAGTTTCACAGCCCGATATGGCACTTGCTCGTGTGAAATTAGCCTGAGGCACGCCACAGTATCTCAGTAGGCTTACAGCCAGAACTCTGACTTGGCCATTCCGAAACAAGGAATTTAGGTAATTCCAAATGGTTCATTTACTTTTCCTTGTATCTGTACCCCACTGCATATATTGACCTTCTCCAAATCTCCAATCTTATTTCCCTTCCATTTCTTAACAGCTTCTCCAATAATGCCCATTAGGGCTTAAACAGCCGAATGTGTTTGCGGTGCTTTTTGCGCCAAAAACACAATGTAGTTGCATATGGGTGCGTGTATAGAAGAATGGCCTCTATTTTGCGTATATACACGGAAAAATAAAACATACTGCTCTCTTTTTTGCACTCCAGTATTACGCAATCCTGACACGCTAATGTGAACGGAACTGCATAAGGCAATGTAATTGATTGCCTGCTGGTTACCGCGAATAACATGGGCGTACCGAGCCACGTAATACGTGGTAAACATACGATCGTGTGAGCCCGGCCTAAGCCTTGGTACCCAAACACTGGGAATCAGGGGTGTAGGTGAAGGCTCATGGGCCTGAGTGCAAATGTTTATATTGGGGCCTCCCAACTTCTCCTAACCCCTTAACGCAGAGGTGTAACTTGAAGCTTCTGGCCCCCAACTATAATGCTTTATTCATAGTACTGGGCCCCCTAAGGCTCCTGGGCCCGGGTGCAACTGCATCCCCTATAGTTACCCCAGTGCTGGGACTCTCATTTCCCCACTGGGGTTACCACATAGCAAATATAAAAAATGAGGTCCTTTTTAGCTGCTGCTTGGCACCATCCCACTCCATTAGGTCCTAGTCCCTACCTAATACTTTCATTACTCAACTCTGGAGACAACATTCCTGCGCAGGTTCCCCCTAACTAGGGGCCACATCAACTTGTATTTCCCTAATGCTTTCCCACAAATGAATGATAGCACTTGGATGGTGATGACATTTTAACAAGCAGACTTTACTTCTATGACTTCAGCTTCTGCGCATCCCCAACAACCGCCGACGGACTGAATTCAGAGATGATTTCGCTGATAAACATTTTCCTTGACACCCAACCGAGAATAAGCACCAAAACAATCAAAGCTCAGAAATAAAGCAGTATGGGATGGCTGAACGTTGTATAAATGATTCAATCTATTTACTCCGGCCCGGTGGGAGGCCCAGCAAGGTCTTGTATGGGAAATATTCACATTATCAGAGTAATCATCACCGTAAGCACAAACTATTTTCATAAATCCTAAATTCTCTTGAATCTTCTGAAATTCTCAATCTGTAACCGTGTTATTAAAACTGAGTATAATTGATCGTGTTCTCGACTCTACGGAGGGATACAATATATATCAGGGAGAGTCATTTAAAGTGAACCTCCACCTTATATCATCACACCATTTCTTGGTCCTAAAATCGGTGGCAGTTAATTCTTTCAGATACCTTTGATGATTCACTTTGATAGATTACAGTTAAAGAGGTTGTAGCACAACTGGCTCTTATCACAGACCTATCCATAGGGCAGGTGATAGGATCATCTGATCGGTGGGGGTATCACTAGTGAAACCCCAACCAATCCAGTGTCTCCTTCTCCTCTTTACTGGGGGCTCACTGCACCCCTTACAGTGAGGAGGAGATTGAATAGAGCAACGGCCATGCATGTGTTATGCCACTCCTTTTATCTTCCCCATCGTGAGTACAGTATAGTATGTCACAATCCGATGCACTGAAATCCTCACAGTGCGTCAGGTCTAGTGGGGAACAGTCACTCTGAAGGGGAGAGGCCGTCTGCAGCACAGAACAGCTTCACCTGATACAGTGCCCAAGGACAGTGGCAGGAGTAAGACAGGAAATTAATGAAACAACCGTAACGGTGGGAAAGATTTCTGGACACAGGACAATTGAAAATAACTATAATATAATGGAGTCATTTTTTAACACCCTGTTATAGCGGAACAGCTGTGCCTGCACTGGAGACACACGTGTTATGCCACTCCTTTTATCTTCAATGGGTCTACAGGAGATAGCCAAGAGCTTGTACTTGGCTATTTCTGTCAAGTCCACTGAAATGAATGGAGTGGTGCCGTGCATGTTCGACCAACGCTCTATTTAATCTCCCAGTCACTGTGGATTGGTGTCGCAAGCCTAGAGTGACGAGAAGCGGAAACTATGAGACCCTTCTTCATGGGATAGTTAGGGTCTTAGAGGTGAGACCCCCAACAATTAGTTTTATCATCTATCCTATGGATAAGTGATAAAAGTCAGTTGTGGTAGAAACCTATTAATAAGGTTATATCAGTGTGAGAATGACCTTAAAGGGTTTTCCCATGACTTAAAATTGTTCCACAGGCACTCTGTCTTTCCTGATTGCTGCTGGCCCTGACATGTGACTGCTGCAGCCAATCACTGGCTATAGAAGGTCACTGCTGTGGCCAGTAACTTGAAGCTTCTGGCCCCCAATGCAAAACCTATAACAGGGCCCCCAACTATAATGCTTTATTCATAGTACTGGGCCCCCTAAGGCTCCTGGGCCCGGGTGCAACTGCATCCCCTATAGTTAGGAAGAAGAGAGTGGTTAGGAAGCAATTTTAAGTTGTGGAAAAACACCTTTAAGTGACCCTGTGTTACTTTTATGCTACAGACATGCAATTCTTTGGAGGTCAACACCCAATAATCCTAATGATGGAATGGGCACTAAATTCCCTACCCATTTTGAACGTGGCAAATATTCACTATAAGTGTAGGAATAGCTGGTGTGAAGCCAAGACATTCTCACTCCTCTTTGTATCCCTTAGTCTTTGGGGCAGATTGGCCCACCCAGTACCAGAAGTAGGTTTTTGTTGTGGTACTATAGGTCCAGCATCAGACTATTGCATTGAAAACTGATTTGGAGGACATTAATAAAACACCAGCAATGGTGGGAAAGAAAGTTTATGGACACAGGACAACTGAAAATAAATACAATATAATGAAGGCCTTTTTTAACATCCTGTTATATGGGAACAACTGTGCTTGCACTAGAGACAACAGTGCAGGCACAGCCGGCAGCACTATTTTGTCCTGTAAATTCCTGCAAAACTCCTGACTGCTTGCCGCAAATTGAACAGACCCCCATGATAATCAGTGGAGGGCCGTTCTGCACAGTCCGGTTCTGTCATAAGATGGAGCTGTTCAGCCAGGGGTGCTCTTTTTCTGCTTCCTAAGCAGGAAAACATAATCCCCTAATGCTGAAGTAGCCCTAAGCAAGATTTATGGCTTACAGAATGTGGTATTGTAGGATACAGGAATGTCCTTCCTCAGGCTGGTCGTCTATTTGGAGAGTGGTGCTTCTGTGACTCCTCATGTAGTTATAGCATTTGAAAAGAGGGAGGCATGATTGCTACATTTGCTTAGCTGTTCCTGTGACTCAGACTGCAAAAAAGGGAAATGGAACCATACCTCTACAGCACCACCTATTGGATGGCAGCAATCCTGCAAAACAATGTCCAACCCTTTATACAGGTCTGTAGAGCAATGATTAGGAATTGAAAACCAAGCCAGAATCCATACACAGACTGCTGTTTTGGTGTTTTTGCCCCTCATCAGTGGGCAGTAGGATCCTGGCTTGGCTGGTGAGAGGCCTGTAATGTGGATCGAGAAGGGTATAATTTCTCCTTAAAAGGGTTCAGTCACTAAAAAAGAAAAATTCTATACTTATCAATTCATTCCCCGTCGGTCTACTTACCAGATCTTCACCTCCCCCACCTTCTCCTGTCTCCTGTAGTCCGGGAGTCACCTTGAGCTGCCTGATTCTTCTCCTTCCTGTGAGGTTACGTACATTTGGTTGGCAGTCTTCTGCCTGCCAACCAATGTACGTTACATCACAGCTCACAGGCCAGCAGGAGGACTGCCTATCTTCTTCAGAGATTGCTCATGCGAGCTGTCTCTGAAATAGATTACAATTCCTTCCTAGGCAGTGAAGCTACAGCAAAGGGACGTGACCTTCACTGACCCAGCCGGAAGGAATTTGAGGAATACAGCCTCAATAACAAGCTGTGCCCAGCGTGCTGTGAGGTAACCCGGGACACTGCAAAAGCTCAGCTAGGAGAAGATGTGCTAAGGAAACTGACAGGGAAGGAATAGGTAAGTATAGATTTTTTTCAATGACAAAAT